>NC_054375.1:16224231-16244231 GCF_017654675.1 Xenopus laevis | reverse complement strand
GTGACGTCACCAGGTCGAGCCGCGGTGGCATCTCCAGACGCAAACTCTTTTCTTTCTCCACAGGTTCGGCAGGAGTTTGAGGAGAGGCGGGCTCGTGGGGAGGAGTGCCCAAAAAGTCCAGGCAGAGTTCCGTTGGTGCATGAGGGGCTGCAGGCAAGACAGCTGGAGAGCCTGCAAGGATCTGATGGACTGTGTGCCGAGCCCGCCGTGTCTGAGGCGCCAGGTGATGCATTGCGTGACGCACTTGGCGATATGGCGGGTAAGGTGGTTACTAATCAAATTACAGTGGGAAATGTTGTTGCTGATATTGATTTTGTAACTCCGCAGTGGGGAAGGTTGGAGGTGGATGTTGTTACATGTTTTGCAGAGGGGGTAAGCGTGATGCCTGGGGCAAATATGTGTGGGTCAGTTGGGCCTGCAGTTCCTGTGGAGGCAGAAATAATGGCAGAAACTGCCATGGAGACGAGCTCGTCTCACGTGGAAGTGGTTCAGGTGGCGCCCAATGTTATGCCCCATGTTACAGCCCAAACTGCTGTCCAGGTTGCGGCCCAGGTGGCAGGTCAAACAACGCTGCAAATAGCGGAAGCGATTCGGGCAGTGCCTCGTGTCGCATCCCAAGCTGCATCCCAAGTTGCATCCCAAGTTACAGCCCAAGCTGCGGCCCAAACCGCAGTCCAGGTTGCGGGCCAAGTAGCACTACAAACAGCGGCCCAAGTAGCGCCCCAGGTGGCGGGAAAAAAAGCGGCCCATGCAACGCCCCAAGAAAGCATGTGGGGAGTTCCCCTGAATGTGGCTACATTGGGGGAGGCACAACCCGTACCCAGTGTGAAAGCGCCGCCCCTAAATTATGCTAGAGCAGTGAAATCTAGTGCAGGAAATCAAGGCACAGGGGCAGGTGTGCGCCCAGGGGCCCCGGCTGGAGGTCAAGCTGGCCGTATGGGTCAGGGTGGTACCCCAAGGCGGAGCAGGGTTTACCCAGTGGATCCTGGCAGGCGCAGGAACGCTGTTCTTCTTAGGTGGGTGGGGGAAGGTTTGCCACCAGACACAAGAATGGTTATGGACAAGATATTGGATATGGGGTTTACAGCGGAGGATCTAAATTGTTTTGTGCACAATGCAGTTTTCAGAGATTACTCTATAAGTTTTCTTAGACCGCAGGAACTGGACAGATTTTGGTCATCTTTCAAACAGCTGGAGTTGGTCGGTGGTTTTGCTGGGTTCGAGGCGGTGTCCAGGCCCTCGGTCGTGAAGGTAAATATCATTCTCGAGAATGAGTCGATCCCTCCCTCAGACTTGAAAGTATGGCTCGGTAGGTATGGGAAAGTGGTGGAGGAGTTGGAAAAAGATTTTGGATATAGAGGCGTCTGGACAGGAGGTTGGTGGGCAAAGATGCGTCTCAAGGTGGTAGGGCACGTTACCCAGCACATCCCTAATTCCGCGTACATTGGCAGAGACCTTGTCTGCTGCTCATACCCGGGCCAGCCTAGGGAGTGCTGGAAATGTGGGTCAACGAGACACTTGAGCATAAGTTGCGATGTGCTCAAGTGTGCCATGTGCCTTGATGTAGGCCACGTGGCTAAAACATGTCCCAAGAGCATACGATGTAATCTGTGCGGTGAGCTTGGCCATGCATATGGCTCTTGCCCCTCATCATGGCATAAAATTGATGAGGAGTTTCGTGCTCAAGGGGATGATGCTCGGGTAGAAGATATTGATGGGTCAGTCGAGGTGGTGGAGGAGACGCAGCTGTCCAGTGAGTCAGAGTCTGAGGGAGGTGAGAAGATTCCGGAGCTTGTTGCCTCAGCGCCCCTTCTATATACACCTGTGTCCCTTCTGTCCACCCCTGTGCCCCTTCTCTCCCCCCCCCATTTCTTTTCCAGGTCAGAACCCTGCCAGGGTGCCCCAGAGGGGAAGTGGAGGAGGAATTCAAAGAGGAAGGCCTATGCCCCAAGGGAGAGGGAGACCGCAAGGTCTCTCAAGATCTGGACTCTCCAGGTCGGAGGTAAACAGAGAAAGGGGGAAGGTGGTAGGTAGGCCTGGTTCCTTCCCGAGCTCCTCCCAAGTAACAAAATCTAAGTCTAAGGAGAAAGTTGGGAAGGGAGAGAGAGGCCCAAAAGTCCCTCCAGACGACTGGGTCCGGGTAGAGAAAAAGGGGAACTCAGACCCCTCAAAAGGTGAGGAAGTTTATAGGAGAAGGGAGGCGGCCTCAGCAGTAGTCACTTCCAATAGATACGGGCCCTTGTCGTGGGGAGAGAGGGTTGAGATGGAGGAAGGGGATCAAACTGAGATCCAGGAGGAACTGGATCATCTGGGAGTAAACGATGTTGACTCCTGTGCGCCAGTCTCCTCGGAGTCCGAGTTTGAGGAGATTGATCCTATAGCGGCAGAGGGTATGCCCTCGGGCATGTCGGCAAAGCGGGAATGCTCAGAGGATGACAGGAGGACAAAGAGGAGGGTGGAAGCTGCTGCGTCTTAAACACCCTCTAAATGGCAGTAACCCCTCCAATTAGCCTCGCGACCATTAATGTCGCGAGTGTGAAGTCTATAAGTGCTAGAGACACGGCCATATTTTTTCTCTCCCGTGTTGAGGCAGATATTTTATTTTTGCAGGAGACCAAATTGTGTCACCTGCCCGAGCTCCACCAGGCAAAAAAACAGTGGGTCTGTGGGCCCTCTTTCTGGTCTCTTGCGGCCGAGCCTTATAGTGGAGTGGCGGTCCTTTTTAAGACCAACAATGTTACTGTCAAACGGGTGGTTGAGGTAGAGCAGGGGAGATGTATGGTTTTAGACGTCCTGTTGAATGAGCAAAATCTTCGCCTCATAAATGTGTATGGTCCGCAGACCAAGGGGGCGAGGAAAGAGCTCTTTAACAGGATTAAGCCTTTTCTTTTTACAGCTCAGCCAGTTGTTTTTGGCGGTGATTTCAACACTGTGTGTAGGCCCATGGACAGGGGAGGAGCAGCCGGCCGGCTGGGCTATGATAGTATTTCCCTGAATAGTATAGTTAGGGAAGCAGGGTTGGAGGATGTGCACATTCGACACAGACCCAACCACACTGGTTTCACCTTTTTTAGGGGTAGTTGTAGAAGTAGAATAGACAGATTTTTTGTTAAAGAGGGCTCTCTGGTGTCGCCTCCAGAGGTGATTCCGGTGGAGTTCTCGGATCACTGTCTGGTGAGGGTGTTTCTAAATGTCTCTCAGGCGGCTCAGAGGGGTAAAGGGCTTTGGCGCCTAAATTCGGCCCTCCTGGGGAAGGAATCTGTCAAGCAATCCTTTTTGGACTTCTTTCAAGCCCAAGAGTCTTTAGTGGGGTTTTGCAA
Organism: Xenopus laevis; assembly: GCF_017654675.1. Lineage (NCBI taxonomy): Eukaryota > Metazoa > Chordata > Amphibia > Anura > Pipidae > Xenopus > Xenopus laevis. Next base: position 16,240,911 of record NC_054375.1, on the reverse strand, counting down.
CACTAGAGCTGAGTGGTGGGAGATGGTCAAAAAGAGGGCAGTAAAACTCTTTCGAGGTCTAGCGAATAAGATCCAGATTGATAAAGAACGTGTCTATCAGTCTCTGAGGAGAAAATTGGACAGATTAGTATCTGATGGAGGCCCAGGTGGGGAGGTTGCCAAAGTTCGGGCCTTGATGAGAGAATATCAGTATGACAGATTGTCTTCCTTGGTTCAGGAAAGGGACTACGGGAAATACCACTCACCCGACCGTTTTCAGAATTGCCAGGAAGCTTCTGCGCGCAGGTCTGTACATGGCCTGCGAAATGAGGATGGGGTGCTGGTGACTTCGGCCACTGGCATCCTCGGAATTGTTAAAGATTATTATACTGTTCTCTTAAAGGGGCAAGAACTTTCCGGATACGAAATGTCTTCTTTTCTAGATGGAACCCCAGGAATTGGAGATGTGAGCGGTACCCTTGATGAGCTGGACAGTGAGATAACGGTGGATGAGGTCAGGAAGGCTGTTGATAGTCTAAATTTAAAGAAGACCCCAGGGCCTGATGGCTTAACAGCTGTTTTATAAGGAATTTGTAGACCTTTTGGCTCCTCATCTCGTAGAGGTTTTCAATAGTTCCCTGGGTGAGGGTTTACTCCCTACCTCTATGAGGTGCCCTGCCCTTATCTTGTTGTCCAAGGGCTTGGATCAGACTAAGGTTGAGAACTGGCGCCCCATAGCCCTTCTCAATACAGATAGAAAGATTTTGGCAAAGGTCATGTTTAATCACCTTTTTTCCTTTTCAGAGAGGCTACTGCCCCCCTCGCAGCATTGCACGGTTGAGGGCCGAAGCTGTTTTTCAGCTGTCCTTGGCATCCGGGAGGTCTTAGAGCGATGTAAGGCTTGTGAATGGGGTAAGTACTTGCTGGCATTGGATCAGTCTAAGGCCTTTGATAGTGTCAACCACAAGTATCTCTGGTTACTCCTTGAGAAATACGGCCTCCCGGGTAAATTCATAAATTGGCTTAAGATCTTGTACAAGGGGGCCATAAGCTTCCAATGGCTGGTCTGGGCAATCCTTTGGAGTCTTGTCGGGAGTGAGGCAGGGGTGCCCATTAAGTCCTCTGCTATATGCGTTTGCTATCGACCCCCTCTTGAGGAGGTTGGATGGTGGCGTGTTGGCGGGGGTACCCTTGTCTCCTGGCAGGGCACTGAAGATTGCTGCCTACGCAGATCATGTCAAGGTGATCGTCTCCTGTGAGAGGGAAGCCGGGGCCGTGGCTCATGTGCTAGAGGATTATTCAAGGGCCTCAGGTTCTTTGATTAACAGGAGCAAATGTGAAGCTTTTTGGTTGGGGAAGGGGGACCCTGCTTTTGTCCTCCCGGATGTTTTCCCCGAGGCCCAGTCCCAAATTAAAATCTTAGGAATCACTTTCGACCATGGTGATTATGCCAAACTAAATTGGGAGAAATGTATGGGAACAGCTTCGTACTTGGTTAACCGCTGGAAAGGGTTGAGATATACCCTGAGAGAAAGGGTAGACCTTTTCAAAACTTACTTGATCCCGGTCTTTCTGTATGTCAGCTATACATGCCTTTTGCCCGAGTCTCTCTATGGTAAGATCAATGGTCTGTTTTTCCAACTGTTATGGGGGAACAGGACCAATCTCATCAAGCACAACGTTACCTATTTGCAAAGGAGCGATGGGGGTCTTAGTATGATCAACCCCGTGGTGTTTTTCGTAAACACATTTGTTAAATACAATTTTTCCAACCTCTTAGATGAGAAGGCTCCTTTGTGGGTAGAGATCTTCAAGGTCTGGGTTTCCCCTTTCCTTAAAGATTGGTTAGATGGTGGCTCAGTAAAGAGTGTACGTGTGCCTCGTGGCTCTCTCCCGCTTTATGTTACAGTGGGCTTGAAAATTCTTAGGAAGTGGTGTGTGACTGTTGGGGAGATCAGAATTGCTCATAGGAGGGAGATCGATCGGAGAGTTTTGTCTTCCTACTTTCATGCGCCACTAGCCTTAAGGGATTGTCCAAACGAGATGGTAAGATCAGGGCTCTCTTTAGTCAACTCCCAGAGGGTCCCTAATAAGTTCAGGGATGTCGTTTGGCGTTCTTTCCACGGGAAGCTTTACGTTAATTGGAATCTGAAGTACAGTCGTTCTGATGATCGTGGTTGCCCGCGTGAGGAGTGTGCAGGGAAGGTGGAGACTATGGACCATTTCCTGCTTCAGTGCCCTTTTGACATAGATTTAAGTAAACCGGTATCTCAGGCGCTGGGAATCCCATGCCTCTCTGGTTGGAATTACCAGGAGTGGGCCTATGGGGCAGTTAAGAGACATGTGGGTCTGGATGTGGGAACACTCTTTTTAGTCAGTGCTGTCGTCCGCTTTTACACATGGAACACACGGTGTAAGGTTTCTCTTAGAAGCGAAATCCTCCCCTCTGTAGTGGTGGCGGGTATGATTCTGAGTGAACTTGGGAAAATCAGGTGCTTGGAGAGGCAAGGGATGAAGGAGGCAATATGGGGGGCATGGTGGCGTGGCTTCTGTTTGACCCTCCTTGATACATCTTGCCTCCTTTCTGATGTCTCTGTGGTGGCGGGCTGATTTTCTATCACCCCCTTAGATTTTTGATGAAATCTATTTTTATGATTGGGCTCATACAGTTTTCAGTGAGTAGCCCAATCCTTTGTCCTTCTGCGTGGTTTATTTATTTATTTTTCTGATGTTCATTTTTCTTTATTTTATTTTACTCTGAGCATTGGGTATGTGTGTTTTCATTGTGTAAGTACCGTAAAAGTGGCTGTGTTTATCTTTCAAGCCTATAAAAACGGCTGATTTGGTGTGATGGTAAAAGTGGCCTGTAAAAATGGCCGAGGTTATGTAGGACCGACAGAGTCTAATATGTTTGTGAGAATCTCTATACAAAGTTTCTTTTAAAGCCTGTAAAAATGGCTATTTCCTCTTGGAGGGCGTGTTTATGCAAAACGGGTGATGCTGGGAGATATTTCTCCCTTTATCTTTCTTTTGTAATTTACCTCTGTTTTCAAATGTTGTTATGTTAAATGGTTGTAATAATCTCCCATGTTTTCTGGGAAAATTGTATTTTCTGTTGGAAAAGTAATCTTATGTTCTCTCCATAACTTAAAAAGTTTGGAAAATTTGCTGGATTGTGTTTTTTCTGTCCTTAGTTTACAAAATCCTTTTGGACTTAATTCATATCCTGTGAGTGACTTTTTGCATATGTGATTTTGTATCATGTATATACATTTGCTAAAGTGTTTTTTCTTGTTATTGTAAAATTTGTATGAAAGAATACAAAATAAAACATTTCTATGGCCCAATATATCTGGAGATTCCATGCTGGTGGGCGGGCATAGAGATGGCTAGTGCCGCGAGTCATCACCAGGGTCAGTGTCGCAAGGGATTTCAGGCATGCTTAAGGAAATCCGAGCAGTGGAATCCCTGGAGCATCTGTGCACTGACCTAATGGTCTTATCGGCTGAAGAAATCGAGGCCATTAACCCGGAAGAGGTCGTCCCTAAAGGAAGAAAAAGGAGAGAAAAGAAAGTAAATTCGTTTTCGTCCAGGAATCGAGTGAGAGCGGGGCTGAGGAGGCAGCTGCAGGTAAAATGGCGTCCTCGCAAAAATCCTTGGCGTCCACGTGTAGACTGACGCAGTGCAGAGTGCGCCTCTGCCCTGTTAAACCTGGTTCGTCCCAATGGCGCGGCCAAGCAGGTCGCGAGTCAATGACGTCAGCGGAAGAGGACGAGTTCCCGCCATTGCCGGAACCCAGAAGCGCATCAGAGAGGTCAAAAGGGGGTAGTCCGTGTCGGTCCGGCCTTTCTGTATTCGACGAGCTGAGTGAGGAGTTGCGGGAGAGTGGAGAGGAGTACCCGCGAAGCAGGATGGCCCAGGAGAATGAGGAGAAGGGGGCCAAGTCGGGATTGGAGGGCCCCGAAGATTGCTTCCTCATCTGCGAGTCCTATCGGCGTCCGTCTCAAACCGCCGGTCTTGCGGTTCCAGCCACACACCGCTCAGGGCTCTGAGCTTCCTGCAGATGTGTCGGGGACTGCGACGTTGGGTACAGTATCGCATCCAATGTCTATAAATTTAAGTACCCCACTGTCTAGCGTTATTAATGTATGTAAGCAATCGGAGGTTTCTGTTATCTTATCCCCTTCTTGTACCAACGCCTGATTTGATTGAGCAGATAGAATGTGAATCTCCTCCTGTGGCTGTGGGGGGTGTTTTGAGTGACGTATCTTCTCTTCCTAATGCTAAAACATCTTTGCCTACTACAGTTAGGGGTATTGTCCCAGTAACTCAGCATGCTCCCCCTAGTTCTGGGGTCTCTGTTCCCGCCACTTCTGTCCCAAGTCCCGTGGTTCCTATCTCTACTGCTTCTGTTCCCACCCCTCTACCTGGGTCAGGTAATAATATTGAGCCCACTGGTGTGAATGAGGGTGGATCAGTGGGACCTGGTCCCTCGGGTACAGGGGGTAATTATGCTGCGGCTTTGAAAAGCTCAATTAAGTCCAAAGGCCTACAGGCTAGAGGTTCCCAAGACAGGGGTGTGGCACGTTCTGGTGAGGGTCCCCCCAGAAGAGGCCGGGTATACCCCTCAGACCCGGGTAAATGCAGAAACGTAGTTAGGCTCCAATAGAGGGGTTCCAATGGAAAGGGGAGGGCCCTTCCCCTAGCACTGCTGTTGTAGTAGATAAAATCCTGGCTATGGGATTCAGGGAGGAACACCTTCATTGTTTTGTTCATAATGCCGTCTTCCAGGAATACACAATAAGCTTTGTTCGGCCGCAGGAGTTGGATGAGTTTTGGGTCCTTTACCGGAGGGGGGCAAAAGAGAGGCTCTTTCCAGGCTTTGAGGCGATGGCAGTCACCAGACCATCGGTGGTTGAAATTAACATCATTTTGGAGAATGAATCCATTCCTCCAGCCGACCTCAAAGTCTGGTTGAGTCGCTACGGCAAGGTAATGGGGGACCTAGAAAAAGAACTAGGATATAAAGGTATCTGGATGGGGGGATGGAAAGTTAAAGTTCAGTTACATTCCCGGGGTCAGATCACGCAGCACATCCCTAATTCCGCATACATAGGGAAAGATCTAATTTGCTGCTCTTATCCAGGCCAACCAAGACATTGTTGGAAGTGTGGGTCGACAAGGCACTTGAGCATCAGCTGTGATGTTCTTAAGTGCGCCATGTGCCTTGGTGTAGGCCATGTGGCTAAAGTTTGCCCACAGAGCATAAGGTGCAATCTGTGCGGAACGCTTGGACATGCTTATGGCAATTGTCCCTCTTCATGGCATAAAATCGATGAAGAGTTTCGAGCGCAAAATGGGGATGTGACTGCTGGGAGAGAGGGAGAGGAGGTAGGGGTGAGAATCCAGGACCCCCCCCCCCGGGACCCCCCAGGAACCCCCCCAGGTGGTTAAGGGTCCCTCATTACTCTCCGTAAAAGCCTCTGTAAACGTGCCCCCTGATGATGGTATTGTTTCTGATTTCTCTTTTGTTTCCCCTTTGCCTCTTGTGTCCCCTCTCTCTTCATTTTCAGGGCTCCCTGAATCTAGATCTTCCCAAAGGAGCAGGACAGGTAGGGGAGGAAAGGCAAGTCGTGGGCGACAGGTGCTGACTCGGGGTAGGGCCTCTCCTGGATCCACTGCGCTCGGAATGGTCTCTTGCTCAGAGGGCGAACAGGCGGAAATTATGGGCGTGAAAAATCCTCCTGTTAGGCGAAATCGGCCGCAACGCTCTAAGAAAAAAAAATCAGAAAGTAGATGTCGGGCCGAGTGAGCGGATCCAGGTAGGGGATAAGGAAAAATCTCCTGGGGTGGCTCAGGCTTCCTTAGAGTCCCACTGTGTTTCTATCTCTATCTATGTTTGAATCAGGCTGCTGACAGGTTTAAAGCAACTTAAAGCAAACAAATCATCTGAAAAGGATAAGTATTTCTTAACTGCTTTTTTATATTAAGGTTTATATTTAACTACTGTGGTTTTACTTTTTTTAAAGGTTTTTTTTTCTGCCTTGGGTGCTAAACAGCAAAGTTTGGTGTGCTAGTGTGCTTACAGCAAGTTTGTCACAACCTGCTTTACTTTGCAGTTTTCCCTCCGTTTGAGGGGATGGGGTTTGATTAGTTGCACCTGAACAGACTGTATAAATAGAACCCCTGGCACTCCAGTGGAGCTTGCTCTAGTGTTAGCTTCTCTTAAGTGTTTGTTCTTTAAGTGGGGGATCTGTAAGTGGAGTTATAAACACTGGAGTTGAAAACTAAAGGAGGTTCAAACTAGGTCAAAAGTTTTGTTCTAAACCCTCATTTTTATTTTATATATTTATTTAAATTTTTCCTGTTTTGATCTGTAACTGGGATAATGAGTGCTAGCAAGATTGAAGGTCTCACTCAGTGCACAGTCTGCCATATGTATGCAGATTTGGAACAAGAGATCCAAAATGCTTACCTCTGTGGTGGTTGTGAGCAAATTGCCACTTTGGAGGCTCAAGTTAGAGCACTAGAGCAACAAATTGCAACACTGCGGTCGATTGACAATCTTGAAAGGAGTCTTTTGCTCACTGAGCAGGACCTAGCGGGGTCAGATAGTTTGGGGGGAACAGAACAGCAGCAGGATATTGAGGCAGCTAGCTGGGTGACAGTTAGAAAATCTAAGGTGGGCAAAAGGAAAATGGAGGCTGATCCGGAGATTATACATCGCAACAAATTTGCCAGATTGTGTGAAGATGATGGGAGTATGAACTCTGGATTGGCAATTCTAGATGGGGCTGATCTCTCTAACAGCCGGGAGACCAGTTTCTCTAGTAGTGGTGGGGGGGAGAGTAGAGTCAGGCCTAAGCAGATTGTGGTTGTAGGGGACTCAATTATTAGGAAAGTGGATAGGGTAATTTGTCGTCCGGATCGCTACAACCGAACAGTTTGCTGTCTACCTGGTGCCAGGGTTCGGCATGTGGTTGATCGGATAGACAAATTATTGGGTGGGGCTGGGCACGACCCAGCTGTCTTAGTGCATATCGGTACTAATGACAAAATAAATGGTAGATGGAAGACCTTAAAGAATGATTTCAGGGATCTAGGCTCTAAGATCAAGGAAAGGTCTTCCAATGTAATCTTTTCTGAAATTTTGCCTGTGCCACGTGCAAGTTTAGGAAAACAGCGGGAGCTTAGGGAGCTTAATGCGTGGCTCAAGTCTTGGTGCAGGAAGGAAGGGTTTGGGTTCCTAGAGCACTGGGCTGACTTTTCATTGGGGTACAACTTATACAGCCGTGACGGTTTGCACCTCAATGGAAGGGGGTCCGCGGTGCTAGGGGAAAGAATGGCTAAGAGGTTGGAGGAGTGTTTAAACTAGGCAAGGGGGGGTGGGTGAGAGAAAGGATTATGGGGAAGCTAGTGTAGACGGGGCAGTGGGGTTAGTAAGGGGTCATGGGGGAGGAGTGAGGGGGGCATACAGTTTACCAGCTAAGGAGGTCCCTCTGTTACAAGGAAAACAGAATAATACTAACTTAACGTATAATTCTTTACTAAGTAATGCACATTTCAAAAGTAAAAGTAGTAACCTCCGCTGTATGCTGGCAAATGCACGGAGTTTGTCAGGTAAAATGGGAGACCTAGAATTAATTGCATGCTCTAAAAATTATGATATAATTGGTATCACTGAGACCTGGTGGGATGAAACATGTGGCTGGATTGTGAATTTAAATGGTTACACCTTTTTAGGAGGGATAGAGGGATTAAAAAGGGTGGAGGAGTGTGTTTGTATGTAAAGCCTGAATTAAAGCCATGCGCTAAAGAAATAAAAATAGCTGGCACTGGTGAGGGTGTAGAATCACTCTGGGTAGAGATTTCGACTGGGCAAAAGGTATCAAAAAGAATTATCATTGGTGTATGCTATAAACCACCTCGTATAAGTGTCGAGTATGAAGCCCAGCTACTCTTGCAGATACAAGCGGCTTCACAGCTGGGTCAAGTTGTTGCTATGGGTGACTTCAATTATCCAGACATTGACTGGGGTAATGGGGTTGCTAAGACAGAAAAAGCTAGTAGATTTGTAAATATGCTGAATGACAACTTTTTATTCCAGCTCGTTCAAGAACCTACTAGGAATAACTCTCTTTTGGACCTTGTAATAACTAACAATACTGAACTCATCTCTAACATTTGTGTGGGTGAGCATTTAGGGAATAGTGATCATAACATGGTCTCCTTTGAGATTCTGTTGCAGAAGCAATTCTATAAGGGAGTAACTAAAACACTAAATTTCAGACGTGCAAACTTTGACAGTATAAGGGCATCTCTGCAACATATTAAGTGGGAAATGCTTTTCACAGGGTTAAACACAGAACAAAAATAGGAAGTCTTTAAAATGCTGCTTAATAAATATACTTGTCAGTATATTCCACTTGTAAGCAAGGAACGTCGTTGCAAAGCAAAACCTTTTTGGTTCAATAGAAGCGTTGGTGTTGAGGTGGGTAAGAAAAGACGTGCTTTTAAGGCTTTCAAGTTAGCTGGTACAGCCGAAACATTTATAAGGTACAAGGAGGCCAATAAATCATGCAAAGAAGCTATAAGGCAAGCTAAAATTGCTATAGAAAAGGATATTGCAGCAAGCAGTAAAAAAAAATCCAAAATTATTTTTTAAATATGTCAATAGTAAAAAAATGAAGCAGGAAGGGGTGGGACCCTTACTATCAGAGGGGGGTCAGCTGGTTGATGAAAACAAAATAAAAGCGCAGATTCTGAACTCATATTTTTCATCTGTCTACACAAATGAAGAACCAGTAAGTGAAGGTTTCCTTCTTAACACTCCCAATTCTAGTAATACAACTAATGATGCATGGTTCACACATGAAGAAATTCAAAAGAGACTTGAACATGTTAAGATTAACAAAGGTCCAGGGCCAGATGGTATTCATCCCAGGGTAATTAGCGAGCTTAGCTCTGTGATTGCCAAACCTCTTTACTTAATTTTTCAGGATTCATTGAGATCTGGCATAGTGCCGAGAGACTGGCGAATTGCTAATGTGGTGCCTCTATTCAAAAAAGGATCCCGTTCTCAGCCTCAAAACTATAGGCCAGTTAGTCTGATGTCAGTATTAGGAAAGCTTTTCGAAGGGTTAATAAAGGATAAGATACTGGACTTCATAGCAAATCATAATACTATGTGTTTGTGCCAGCATGGTTTTATGCGTAATAGATCTTGCCAGACTAACTTAATTTCTTTTTACGAGAATGTAAGTAGAGACCTCGATTCTGGGATGGCAGTGGATGTGATTTACTTAGACTTTGCTAAAGCATTTGATACAGTGCCACACAGAAGGTTACTGGTTAAATTAAGGAATGTTGGCCTGGAACATAGTATTTGTACCTGGATAGAGAACTGGCTAAAAGATAGACTACAAAGAGTGGTGGTAAATGGAACATTTTCTAATTGGACCAGTGTTGTTAGTGGAGTACCGCAGGGCTCTGTACTAGGTCCCTTGCTTTTCAACTTGTTTATTAATGACCTGGAGGTGGGCATTGAAAGTACTGTTTCTATTTTTGCAGATGATACTAAATTGTGCAGAACTATAGGTTCCATGCAGGATGCTGCCACTTTGCAAAGTGATCTGTCTAAACTGGAAAACTGGGCAGCAAACTGGAAAATGAGGTTCAACGTTGATAAATGCAAGGTTATGCACTTTGGCAAAAATAATATAAATGCAAGTTATACACTAAATGGCAGTGTGTTGGGAGTTTCCTTAAATGAAAAGGATCTAGGGGTCTTTGTAGATGCTAATTCTGGGCAGTGTCATTCTGTGACTACTAAAGCAAATAAAGTTCTGTCTTGCATAAAAAAGGGCATTAACTCAAGGGATGAAAACATAATTATGCCTCTTTATAGGTCCTTGGTGAGGCCTCATCTGGAGTATGCAGTTCAGTTTTGGACTCCAGTCCTTAAGAGGGATATAAATGAGCTGGAGAGAGTGCAGAGACGTGCAACTAAATTGGTTAGAGGGACGGAAGACTTAAATTATGAGGGTAGACTGTCAAGGTTGGGGTTGTTTTCTCTGGAAAAAAGGCGCTTGCGAGGGACATGATTACACTTTACAAGTACATTAGAGGACATTATAGACAAATGGCAGGGGACCTTTTTACCCATAAAGTGGATCACCGTACCAGAGGCCACCCCTTTAGACTAGAAGAAAAGAACTTTCATTTGAAGCAACGTAGAGGGTTCTTCACAGTCAGGACAGTGAGGTTGTGGAATGCACTGCCGGGTGATGTTGTGATGGCTGATTCAGTTAATGCCTTTAAGAATGGCTTGGATGTTTTTTTGGACAGACATAATATCAAAGGCTATTGTGATACTAAACTCTATAGTTAGTATAGGTATGGGTATATAGAATTTTAATTAAAAGTAGGGAGGGGTGTGTGTATGGATGATGGGTTTTCATTTGGAGGGGTTGAACTTGATGGACTTTGTCTTTTTTCAACCCAATTTAACTATGTAACTATGTAACTATGTAAGTATTCTCCTCTGTCTTGGGGTGAAAGGGAGGAGAGGGAGGAGGAAATTAACATGGAGTTGGAGCGTATGGGGCCAGACGAATGTGATGCAGACCTCAGCTCTGACGGGTGTTCAGGGTTGGAGGAAATTAATCTGGAAGAGGCTGAGCGTCTTCCTCTAGGCCTTTCGGCCAAAAGGGAATGTTCAGACGATGACAGAAAGATAAAGAAGAGGGCGGAAACTGCCACATCTTAAACACTCTTTCAATGGCTGTCCCCCCCAATTAGCCTTGTAACCATTAATGTTGCAAGTGTGAAGTCTGTAAGTGCAAGGAATTCGGCCTACTTTTTGCTCTCCCGAATTGAGGCGGATGTTTTATTTTTGCAGGAGACCAGGCTCAACCACCTCCCTGAACTTCACAGGGCCAAAAAGGAGTGGTTGTGTGGGCCTTCTTTTTGGTCTCTTGCGGCCGAGCCTTACAGTGGTGTGGCAATCTTGTTTAAAACCACAAGAGTGACAGTCAAACGAGTGGTTGAGGTAGAGTTGGGGAGATGTATGGTCTTAGACGTCCTGTTGGGTGGGTTCAATCTTCGCCTCATTAACATCTATGGGCCACAGTCCCAAGGGGCGAGGAAGGAACTCTTCACCAGGGTTAAGCCCTTTCTTTTTTGTGCCCAACTGGTTATTTTTGGTGGTGATTTTAGCACCGTGGCTAGGCCAAAAGACAGGAGGGGCATAGCGGGCCGGTTGGGCTATGATAGCATTTCCCTTAATAGTATAGTGAAACAGGCAGGGTTGGTGGACGTGCACATTCAGCATAGTCCCGACCACACTGGGTACACCTTTTTTAGGGGTAGTTGTAGGAGTAGGATAGATAGGTTTTTTGTTAAGGAGGGCTCAGCGGTGTCGCCTCCGGAGGTGATCCCTGTTGAGTTCTCTGATCACTGTATGGTGCAGATGTCACTGAATGTTTCAAAGGTTACTCCGAGAGGTAAGGGTCTTTGGCGTCTAAATTCGACCCTCCTGGGGGAGGATTCTGTTAAACAATCCTTTTTGGACTTTTTTCAGGCCCAGGAGACTTTAATAGGATTCTGCAGCACTAGGATGGAGTGGTGGGAGATGGTCAAGAAGAGGGCCGCAAAACTCTTTCGAGGCCTAGCGAACAACATCCAGATTGGTAGAGAGTACGTCTATCAGTCCCTTAGGAGAAAATTAAACAGGTTGGTTTCCGATGGGGATCCTAGTGGGGAGGTGTCCAGAGTTCGTGCTCTAATGAGGGAATATCAGTATGACAGATTCTCTTCTTTGGTTCTGGAGAGGGACTACGGGAAGTACCACTCGCCTGACCCTTTCCAGAACTGTCAGGTGGCTTCTGCCCGCAGGTCCATATGTGGCCTGCGGAATGTGGTCGGGGACTTGGAGACTTCTGTCACGTAAACGTGTGACGTATGACCAACTAGCACACACAGGGAAATACCACCCTTGTAAGAAGGGTTTACACAGGAGTTTATTTCAGATATACAACAAGCGGTAGATCAGGTACACGGCATTAGCATATGAACTCCCCCAAGTCCAAAACACTCCTGGTCCGAAACAAAGAGCTTCCCTTGGAGCGTCCACAGCAAGATGCACACGCCCTCCAGGCAAATCCAAATACAAAGTCAGGGAGTTCCTTTGGGGAATTTCAAAGGGGTAAGGAGCAAAGTGCCTTTGGGTAAATCCACAGAACAACCATACCTCAAGGGGATCCAGGTATAAACAGTCTACTGGGAGGTAGGGGAATCCAAACTGTTGGAGGGAGTCTTCCTGCCTCAGCTAGGATAAACTCCAAGGAACCGCAGAGGAGGGTGCCCTGCCACAGCCAGGTTACACCCCAGACGAACAACAACAACTCTCTAGCCCTCCCCTCTGGTATACCTGGCCTTTTCCCCACCCCTAGGGTTGATTGGCTGGGAGGCCGGCCTTGCTTCTGGTTAACCCCACCCAAGCAGGTCTGATTGGCAGGGGCCCTGCTGCATCATTAGGGGAGGGGAAATACCTTGGAGGGGGTTGTCCAGCTCTTCTGGAGGGCTATCCTGGGAGCTCCTTTGTTTAAAGTTTTTTGGCGGGAAAGTAGAACAAAGAAGAAACACCATCTTGGTTTAAATGTGTACTAGTCAGTTAGCTATGGATAAAATGGGACCAGTAGAAGGAGATTTTGGTCACACTCAGTATTTGTCACATTTTTCCCCCCATAGTAAGTGCATTGCTGGGATCCCCTTTGTAGGGTGAGTCCCGGCTGCACTTTGAAGGCCCCACTGGCTCAATTAAATCTTTGGGTGACATAGTTGTTTCCCTCAGTCCATATTCTCCTTTGTGTTGGGAGCCATTTGCATGGGGATTGAGGAGCCTTATTGCTACTTTGTCTGTCTATGGATGCAAATTCCACCTTAACTTGACGCCCACACAAAGTCCGTTTATTTAGTTCTTGTACTGCATCAGCAGCATCTCTGTGGTGTTCAAATTCCACAAATGCGAAACCCGGGGGCTCCTGGCCACCCACACACTACGTAAAGGGCCATAATATCCAAATGCCTGCTCCAATATAGTCTTATGGCCATGCTTGCCAAGGTTTCCAATGTAGACTTTGCAGTTTGGAGAATTGGTGACTTTGTATCTGTTACTATGAATTGGAGTAGGGGTTATAAGTTTTGTTTGATGTTCCAGTCTTGTCTGTGGAACACCCCTGTGTCCTCTCCTGGGTGCACAGTTGTTCTCCCACCTTTTGGGGCACACAAGTTGACTGCTGACACTCTAAATTCTTTTAGGTCTGATGCATCAATATTCACTTGTTGCTCCTGTAGATATGGGGACCAGTCTCTTGGGCATCCTGCACTTGACACTCAGTGACCCCCTGTGATAAAATATTTGCAGATTTGGCAGGTGGCAGTCTTATTGGGTCAGGTTAGGGAGTCTGCGTGGGCATGTTGCCTGTAAGTGAGTAGTACAACACAAATAAAACAGGCCAGAGGAATCCTAATTGGTTTAGAATCTGGAAGGGCCCTGACTGTCACATGGCTGGCATGTAGAGCATGGGTACGATCAGCCTCACAGGAGTGGTTTGTAGGACTCAGGGGTAGGGTAAGTGGCTGGGACTGGACACGATTCTCCAGGTACTCATCTGCTAACTGGGTGGCCTCCTCCAAGGTACCAGGCTTACGGTCCCCAACCCATTGTCGCACTTCAAGGGAGCAGTTTTCGAAGAATTGTTCTTTTAGCATCAACTGGCACAAATCCTCAAGGGAATTAACTTTATTCCCCCGTACCCAGTTGCAGAAATCCCTCTGCAACTTATTCCCGTAATCCTGGTGAGTTTCTTGGGAGGCTTTACGCCGGGTGCGGAAAGCTCTTCTGTAGAAGTCTGGAGTGATGGCGTAGCTGGCGAGGAGAATCTGACGCACTTTCCAATAATTTGCTCGCTGGGGGTATGGAATTTCCAAATAGACTTCGCTAGCTTTACCAGTGAGTTTACCAGCCAAAATAAGCACCCACTCATCCTGGGGAACTTGGTGGTCCTCACATAAACCTTCAAAGGAGCGAAGGAAGCTGTCTATGCTCTGCTTAGACTCATCAAATGCAGGGAAGGCAGCATGAGTCAGTTTCACAACTGGCTGTCGTGCAATGGTTGGCCCTGCTGTGGGCCTAGAACTCAAGTTCCTAGGCTGATTTCCCTGTATAGTTAGGCGCAATACCTCTAGCCGTTCTGCTGGGGTCAGCCCTGGACCAATAGCAGCAAGGTGTTTCTGAAACAAGATAACGGTGTTGTCCTCAGGTTCCCCAGCTGCATCTTGGTGCAAATTATAGCTTTCTTCTCCCTCCTCAGGGGTTTCTGGGTCACCCTGGGCATCACCTTCCTGGGTAGGTAGAGAATGGTGTGTGAGAAGTTCTATGAGTTCCTGTCTCCGCTTTCCCACTGTGTCAATACCGCATGTGTGGCAGAGCCTTTGTAGCGTTGGTAGCCTGAGCTCATTAATCTCCTGAGCTGTAAGGTTTGCGAAGTTCCCTGATGTGCTAGTTTCCATTATCCGCACCGCTTGCCACCAGAATGTCACGTAAACGTGTGACGTATGACCAACTAGCACACACAGGGAAATACCACCCTTGTAAGAAGGGTTTACACAGGAGTTTATTTCAGATATACAACAAGCGGTAGATCAGGTACACGGCATTAGCATATGAACTCCCCCAAGTCCAAAACACTCCTGGTCCGAAACAAAGAGCTTCCCTTGGAGCGTCCACAGCAAGATGCACACGCCCTCCAGGCAAATCCAAATACAAAGTCAGGGAGTTCCTTTGGGGAATTTCAAAGGGGTAAGGAGCAAAGTGCCTTTGGGTAAATCCACAGAACAACCATACCTCAAGGGGATCCAGGTATAAACAGTCTTCTGGGAGGTAGGGGAATCCAAACTGTTGGAGGGAGTCTTCCTGCCTCAGCTAGGATAAACTCCAAGGAACCGCAGAGGAGGGTGCCCTGCCACAGCCAGGTTACACCCCAGACGAACAACAACAACTCTCTAGCCCTCCCCTCTGGTATACCTGGCCTTTTCCCCACCCCCTAGGGTTGATTGGCTGGGAGGCCGGCCTTGCTTCTGGTTAACCCCACCCAAGCAGGTCTGATTGGCAGGGGCCCTGCTGCATCATTAGGGGAGGGGGAAATACCTTGGAGGGGGTTGTCCAGCTCTTCTGGAGGGCTATCCTGGGAGCTCCTTTGTTTAAAGTTTTTTGGCGGGAAAGTAGAACAAAGAAGAAACACCATCTTGGTTTAAATGTGTACTAGTCAGTTAGCTATGGATAAAATGGGACCAGTAGAAGGAGATTTTGGTCACACTCAGTATTTGTCACAACTTCGGCCTCTGGGATCCTCGATATTGTTAGGAAATTCTTTGCTGATCTCTTAAAGGAGCGCTAACTCTCCCGGGCTGGCCTGGATTCTTTTCTGGGGGAGACCCAGATCCATAGGGATGAAGACATCTCTTTTGAGGGATTGGATGATGGGATAACGGTTGATGAAGTCAGAGAGGCAATTAATGGCTTGGGCCTTAAAAAATCTCCAGGACCAGACGGCCTAACAGCCGAATTCTACAAAACCTTTGTGTATCTCCTGGCCCCTCATCTCATGGAGGTGTTCAACTCTGCCCTGGATGAGGGTTTACTCCCTCACTCCATGAGATGCTCAGCCCTTATCCTGTTGTCCAAAGGTCTTGATCAGACGCGTATTGAGAATTGGCGCCCCATAGCTCTTCTCAATACGGATAGAAAGATTTTGGCAAAGATACTGTTTAATCGTCTTTTCTTTTTTTCAGAAAAGCTATTGTCTCATTCTCAGCATTGCACTGTAAAGGGCCGGAGCACATTTTCTGATGTCCTTGGCATCCGGGAGGTCCTGGAACGGTGTAAGGCGAACGAATGGGGCAAGTATCTGCTGGCGTTGGACCAATCCAAGGCCTTTGATAGGGTTAATCAAGAGTACCTCTGGTTGATCCTGAGTATGTACGGTCTTCCTGATAAATTCATTGGCTGCAGACTTTGTATCGCAGGGCAGAGAGCTTCCCACTTGTGAATGGTTTGTCTGGTAAGCCCTTTGAGGTCTCTTCTGGGGTGCGACAGGGGTGTCCTTTAAGTCCTCTGCTATACGCTTTCGCCATCGATCCTCTCATAAGGAGGTTGGATGGAGGAGTGTTGGCGGGGGTCCCTCTGTCTCCTGGAAGGTCCTTGAAGGTTACTGCCTATGCAGACGATGTCACGGCAGTCATCTCCAGTGAAATGGAGGCTGAAGCAGTGGCTCGTCTGTTGGAGGACTATTCAAGAGCCTCAGGGTCCTTGATTAACAGGAGGAAGTGTGAAGCTTTCTGGATGGGGGAGGGAGCTCCAGCCTATGAGCTCCCGGATGTCTTCCCAAGGGCCCAAACCCAAATTAAAATCTTGGGGATTACCTTTTTTCTGGGCGATTACGCAACTCTTAATTGGGATTAAAAACTGAAGGTCGCAACTGCTTTGGTCAATCGGTGGAAAGGTTTTAAGTACTCCTTAAGGGAAAGGGTTGACTTAATCAAAACCTACTTGGTCCCAATTTTCCTTTACGTCAGTTATGTCTGTCTCTTGCCAGAGTCTCTCTATGGTCAGGTCAACAACTTGTTTTTTCAGCTTTT